>NW_020797901.1:811174-839736 GCF_003369625.1 Aspergillus mulundensis | reverse complement strand
CCCCTCGCCCCCAGCCCCCGGGATAAAAGCCATCTACCCGGACTCCCCAACATACACCTGGTACCGCGAGCCCACGCCGTCCGGGCTCCGCGACGCGCACCGCTATATCCTCGAATACATCACCAAGCACGGGCCGTACGATGCCGTGATGGGGTTCTCGCAGGGCTGCTCGCTGATCGCGAGTATGCTGCTGTACCACGCGCACGATAAAGAGCGCGGGAGCCGGAATGGGGAGGGGGTGGTGGATGGGGTGCCCTTCAAAGGCGCGATCTTCATCTGCGGCGGGATCCCGCTCTATGCACTATCCGACATGGGTCTCCCCATCAGTTCGGACGCAGAAGAGATAAACAGAGCGACGGGCGCATTGCTCCAGAATACTGCGACGTCCCTGTCAACGTTTGCGTCAGATATCTCGCTTATACAGCGGGGCGTTGGGCTATGGGACGGGAATGTCTCCTCGAAGAGTTTAATCCACGACCCCGGGACGCGGCCACCGCGGGACGATGTCTATGGCTTGGATTTCACGGCTTTCCCGACCTGGGCGAGGATCGAGATACCGACTGTGCATGTTTATGGGGCGAAGGATCCGCGGTGGCCGGCGGGGGTGCAGTTGGCGGAGTTTTGTGTCGATAGGGTTGAGTTTGATCATGGGGGTGGGCATGATATTCCACGGGGCTCGGTGGTTTCGGAGAGGATTGGGGGGTTGGTTGAGGGGTTGATGAGGAGGATTTAGATGTGTTCAGTTGGGATGGGATGGAGTTACAAGGTTAGGGTTAGAGTTGGTGATGGGTTGGTTGCGGGCGTGTGATGTCATGCCTGACTCTGTAGAGCGTCATCATGACAGGAATAGAAGCACTTTTGTCTCGATCTAATTGCGATCGAGTGAGCACATTTTATAAATTACTTCGTGCCCCTGCTGAAGACTGGGAAGTCTAATTCAGCCAGCTTGTCGATCATTGATTTATATCCCATACCACCAAAATGCCACAGAACCCGAAGAACTATACCGACCCCGAACTCCGAGAGCAAGTCAAAGAGGAAGTCCAGGAGGGCGATAAGGGCGGGAAACCAGGGCAATGGTCTGCGCGAAAGGTCACCTACATTTGCTCCCCCTCCTCGGGAACCGTTAGCTAACGTGTACAGGCCCAAATGACAGCCTCCGAGTACAAAGCGCGCGGGGGCGACTACACAACATCCAAGGACGAGAAGAGGCCAGAGCAAAAGAGCCTCGACAATTGGGGTGATGAGGAGTGGCAAACGAAAGAGGGGTCTGGGACCGCGAAGCAGGATGATGGGACGCGGAAGCGATATCTGCCGAAGAAGGCGTGGGAGAAGCTGAGCGAGAGTGAGAAGGAGGCGACGGAGGAGAAGAAGAAGAAGGGATCGAAGGAGGGGAAGCAATTCGTCGGCAATACGGGCGAGGCGAAGAGGAAGAGGGGGGAGGTCAGTAAGGAGGGGGAGAAGAAGGGTGACGATAAGGGTGCTAAGGGGAAGGGGAAGAAGGGGAGTAAGAAGGGTGAAGAGGGGGTAGATGGAAAGAAGGAAGACAAGAATAGGAAGGATGGTGATGATGAGCAGCAGGAGGATGAGGATATGGAGGAAGAAGATGAGGAATATCAAGAGGAGGGCGATGGAAAGGTAGAAGAAGATGAAGAGGACGAAGAAGCTGAAGGTGATGAAGACAATGGGGACGGGCAGGGCGATGAGGACGAAGATGAAGAAGAAGGAGAGGATGAGCAAGCAGACGGAAAGAAGGAGGCAGAGACGGAGACCCCAGAAGGCGAGCAACCAGAGAAGAAGCGGCAAAAGCAGGACTAATATAGATACTAGCAATGGGTAGATCCCGACGAAATTCACATATACTTCAGCTTGACACGATCAACTCGTATATTGCAGGTAAAGTACACTTCACCACTGTCGTACAAAAGCCTTAGCACAAGCAGCCGCAGTGGCCGCAGCGTACTCCTGCCACAGTTTGTTCTTATGGCTATCGGCGTAGTCGCATACCCCCTTGATAATCCCACACGGGATGGCATCCCACACCCCAGCGCCCTCCATTTCAAAGGCAATAACGTTCGTGTCCTTGCTGATCGCATCCCGATGAATGGCAGACTTGACCACACTATCACCGGAAGCAAAGAGCCCAATATGTGTCTTGGGCTTATTCTGCTTGTTTCGCCTGCAACGCTGGACGAGCCGCGCACTGTCGCAGCCGAGGTCTTCACAGGTGGCCTCTCGAGAATTGCTGCAAAGCGAACCGGTATTCCAACTCCATCTGGCGCATAGACTGCAATCCCCCGCGTGCTGATGCTTATGTTGATAGTTCGAAGCATACAATTTGTCCTCGTCCTCGCGTGGATACGGCGTTGGTTCGTCATCTGTCTCAAGGTGGGCAGTGATCTGGGCCTCCAGCCTACTGCGATGCACTTTTGTCTCCAATTTTGCCAGAGCCGATGAAATGCGTGCATTAGGCCGACCGAGTGAATGCTGGACGTCGATCTTCCGCTTGAAGCCGTCTGAGAACTGTCGTCCAAAATCACATTGCACTACCCCATCGCTTATGAGCACGTCCCCAAAAAGGACTTCCTTTCCGTTCTTTTTGAATGGGGCTGCACCGCAGACGCCAACGACAAGGGCGAGCTTCACGTTGGTGAAACTGCTGGCGCAGTACGCAGCTAGAGTGGCTGAGGCAACTTTGCCCATTCGTGGCTGATGAGCAAGAACAACGTTGCGTCCTGCAATGGCACCCAGGATGTAGGAGATCGGGTCAGTTGCGTCTCTTCCCCAAAGGCACGGGTCGTCATCCCATACATCTTTGAAAGTGGACAAAACAGCGGTAGCCTCGAGAGGCAGGGCGCAGATTATAGCCACCTCGAATTCGGTCTTTTCTGGGACGTTTGAGGCCGAGCTGAACGATACAATACCAGAAGCTAGTGAAGCATGTCGTGTTAGGGAGGGCTGGGGCATGTTTGGCTGTTCTGGAGAGAATGAACAGGCACCGATAGGAGTCCATTGAACTGCTTGCTCAAGGTCGTTTGTCTCGGAGATTATCTCCAGAGCAGAGAAAGTTGACTTTTGGACATGTTCTAAGCCTCGTCCGTGATGATAGCTCCGATCAAGGTCCTCGGAACCTAGCTTGTTGATGATCTTGCAGACGCCCTCTTCATCAAACTTCTCCCGTCGGAGCCACTTGGCCTCGTCCCATGTCCACTTCGCACCGTGAATAAGATCCTCTTCTAGCGGCCTGACGGCGTTCGAGTAAAAGGCATTAACAAAGGCTTGTTTGTTAAATAAGAGATCGATATTAATATTAGCAAACTGCAGAAAAGCGTTCCAGTCAATGCAAAATCTGACGGCTCGCAGCAGTCCGGACTCGTGGAAACGCATCTGGCATCCACGCAGCAGATGTCTGGCTAATTCAAATTGGCGCCTTCGGAGGGTCGCATATCTTGGTTGCGCGTAGAGTTCGGCAAGGTCATCTCCGGGCTCAACCTCCATGAGAACGATCGCTAGGGCAAGGATGGTCGGGAACGGATGGACGCTGTACTCGCTGCGCTTTCTTGTTGGAGAAGGAGGTCCAGTTTCAAATTTAGTTGAGACCATGAGCCTGTTGAATAACGGATACGGACGCTCGTTCTCCAAGCGACAGAAGAGCGAAATGTCGTCAATTGCGAAGGACTGGAGAATCCAGGGGCCGTCGAGGAGGTGCAGGACAGACCGGGTGAGGATCACTCCCAGGACCCTTTTTGCAGCGTACGTGGGCTTCACAGTGGCCAACAACGTCCCCAGACTTTGTTCGGTGCACTCTCCGTCCAGTCGGGGTCGAGACGGAACTTTGCTTCAACGCAGTGTCCTAGTCGTCCGGTATGTTCGTGCTCATCGAGACAGGGCCAATTGGCGTGGAGAACATCGTACAAAGTGCGCGCGAGGTGTCGGATGCTGGTCTCCCCGCAGAACGCCGACTTGGTAATGATAAACAATTGATGTTGAGTGACGTTTTCTGGATCGTCCTCGAATGCATCGACCATGCCATCATAGATCTGGTCGACGAACTGATTCCAATCCTTCACGGCTTTCAGCAAATGATCTATGGCCCGACGGTCTGGACTCAAGAAGTCGACTACACGCACTTTGCTCCGCAGTTGGCTCCCTAAGAGCTCATGCGTCATTCCAAGAGTTGGATAAGGGGAATCGGCCCATGTGCATGTGGCGGCGTTTTTCCTGGGCCAGGCCTGGAGGAAAGGGAATCGGAAGCCCCCGGTCTGAGTCTCCTTCTCCATCATCTCATCGTATTTGGCCTTCACCAATTCATCGCGCAGCGCGTTGTTCATAGCCCTGGCAAGGTTCTGGAACGATGCCCTTGGCTTGTTGGACGAGACCGATTGCTTGATGAGCGCATTGTCCTTGAGTTCGGCCACCAGGATTGCCAGAGGACGTTTTAAGCGGCGATAGATGGGCGGACAGTCACGTCGATTTGCTCTTCACTTGTTGCTCGTCTCCTGCGGAGAAAAATAACATTGTTATTAAGTCGGATGGCCATGCCATGCATATATAGCACCGATGAGAGTTTCTGTCAGCCAAAGGTGGAGATCTCTTATTTTGGTGGAGTTCTTATTTATTAACGCCTTTACATGCCGCGTTAGTATAGAAAAGTAAGGTGCTTAATGCCTTACTATTTTAGTAAAGGAATTAGGCTATTAATAAGTTTTTAAAAGCTTAAAATATTTATATAAACCCCTAGGTAGCTTTAGCTTTTAATAAATAGCTTATTTTTTTTATTTTTTTTTATAATATTTAATTAATAGCTTTATTAATTAATATAATATATAAAGGGCCTTATAATTATAAGCCTAAATATTAATTTAATAATTTAGCTTATTAAATTTTTACCTTTTTTAAATATTTTAAAGTTATTTATATTTTTAAATATATACCTTAAAGTTATACCAAGCCTTTTTATAATTAATTATTTTTTTTATTAAATTAAAATAAATATTAATTAATTTTTAACTTTTATATTTAACTTAAAAGTTATTATAACCTTTATTAATAATATTATAAGTATAAAAATTTTTTTTAAGTTTAAAAATAACTAGCTAGCTTAATATAATTAAATTTTTTATTTTATTTAAATAATAAAAGTTTAGGAATTTTTTAACCTAAATATTTTTTAAAAAAAAAAAAAAATTTTTTTCCTAAGTTACCTCCTAAAAATATAATTAAAAAAGCTTTTAAAATATATAATAAATACTAGCTTAATATTAAGTATTATTATATTAAAGTTTAAAAAATAAATAAAGTTATTTAAAAAACTATTATTATTTTTATTTAATAACTTATTAAAAATAAACTTATTATAAAAATTTTAATTAAATTAAAATAATAGTTTACTTTAACTAATTTTAAAATTAAATTAAAAGTATTTAATAATTATTTTATGGTTTTAAATACTTTAATTTAATAAAGTAAAATTAATAATTAGCTTTAAAATTATAAAAATACTTATTAAAAAATTAAATACCTTAATTAACCTAAATTAAAAAATAAAATAGTTAATATAACCTTTTTATAAATAATTAGTAAGTATTTAAACTTTTATATAAAATAAAATACTAATTAATTAAATTAAAAAGGTATTAATTTAATTTTTTATTTTTAGTTTATATTTAAATATTAATAATATTTTTTTATAATTAATAGCTTTTTTAAAAACTTTGCTAAAGCAGTGGCCTTTATAACTTTTAATAAAAAGTTAAATATTTTTTTTAAAATAGTACTTATTAATAACAAGCTTTTTTATTTATATAGTTATTTTTAAATAATAAAATAATATTAATACTTTATATAATCACGCAGGAAGCCATGGTATAAACCTAAAAAAAATATAAATAAAAAAATTAATAAAGCTTTTAATAAAAATAATAAATATAATAAAAAACTTTAAAAGGTAAGGGCTAAAAATAAATAAATTTTTAAAAATAAAAAAAAGTTAAAAAAAAAAGCTTAAAAAGCTTTTTTAATTACTTAAGCTATAATAAAAAAAATATTATAATTATATACTTATTATAAGTATTTAAAATAATTTAATATTTTAAAATACCTTTATTTTTAATACTAGTGCCTTTATTTATATTTATAATAATTTTAATTATTTTACCTTTTTTAATTAATTAAAAAAAGGTAATATTTAAGTAAAAAATATAATTATTATTATTTAAGGCATGGGATTAGTACTTTTTTATTTTAAGGCTTTAAATAATAAAATAATACCTTTTATTTTTAGTAAAGTGGCCTTTATATTTAACTTTTATATTAATATTTTAGTAGCTAGGCCTTTTAAAAAGGCTAAATATTTTTAAAATTTTAATACCTTAATTACCAAAAATAGTAAACTAGTATTTTATCTTAAAAATTATTTATTTAGCCTTTAAATAATTAAGTTTAAAAAAAACTTAAAGCCTTAAAAAAAGGCTAATACCTTAACCTAATAAAAGATTAAAACCTTAATTTAAAAAATTTATATTAAAAAAAATTTTAAAGCTTTTTACTAGCGCCTAGGCTATATTAATAATAAGGTATTTTAATATTTATTTATTATAATTAAAAAAGTTTAAATTACTAGTTTTTAACTGCCTTAATAATATAATACTTATAAATATAAATAAGCCCCTTAATAAATATTTAAAAGGCCTAAAAATCCTATTATTATATTATTTAATTAAGTTTACTTTAACCTAATTTTTATAAAAAAAGTAATAAATAAAAAAAGTAAGTAATTTATTTTTATAATAAAAATACTAAGTTTTACTAGGCCTATATTTACTAAAAAACAAGTAAGTATAAAAATATTATTAAGTAATATACTAAGCTTATTTAAACCTAGTTTAATATTATTTTAAAAGTCTTTTTTAATAATTATAAGCCTATACTTAATAATAATATTTTTAACTTTATTATATTATAAGGTATACTTTAAAATTAATTTACTTTTTATACTTTTTTTTAAAATAGTATAGCTAAGCACTCTAGTGGTATATTAATTAAAAAAGTAAAAATAATAATTTTTTATAAAAAAATCCTTTTTAATATATAGCCTTAGGTTATAAAGGCTATAGCTTATATTAGTAATTAAATTTTTATTAAGCCATTAAATTAAAAAATATTATAAAAAATACTTACTAATAAAAAACCCTATATTTTTAGCATTAAAACACTAAATTATTTTACCTAGGTAAAACAAGCCTAAAAAAAAGTTTTTATAAAATAAAACTAAAGGCTTTATTAAAATACTTACTAGGCTATATTACTTTAAATATTTAGTAAATTTAGTTCCCTAAAAAATAGGTTGTTTATGCCTGTAAAAATATTATTTTTAATAAATTTAAATTATATAATTAAAAAAATTCCATTTTTATTATTAATATTAAAATTAAATTACTAAAGCCACCAGCCTAAGTTTTTAATATTCCCTTTTAAAATTATAAAACCAAGGAAATTAACCTAAACCTTAACTTTAGTAAATTTTTTAAATAAAAAAAAATAAAGGTATTTTAAACAAGAATAGGCCACGGGTAGTAAAAATTTTAAAAAAAAAAGGTATTAATAATAGTAATAAATATAAAGTAAAAAATAAGGCTTAAAATACTACTAGTAAAATTAAAAATATTACTAATAAAAAAATAGCCTTTAATTAGCTAAGTAGGTTTTTATACTTGCTAACTTTTAAAATAACTTTTAAACCTTATTATTATAAAAGGCTTATATAAAACTTAGTCTTATAAATAGCTTTAAAGGCCTATTTAAAAAATCCTTAGTAATAAATTTTATACTTTTAAGTATTTTAATATTTTTTTATTAATCTAGCTAGTAAGTAATTACTTAAAAAAAATAAATAAGCATGCCTAGCTTTTTTTTTAGCCCTTAAGCTTAGCGCGCTTAAAAGGTAAAATTTTAATAACTTTAACTTTTTTTTTAAAATATTCAGGCGTAAACTTAAATAATATAATATTAATAATTATATATATAATTTAAACTTAAATAAAGCTTCCTTAAATAATTTAAATAATTTTAATTATATTTAATTTATTTTTTTTACTTTTTATTAAAACCTTGCAAAAAAATACCTTTATTAAAATAATTTTTTTTTTAAGTACTAAAGCAATTTTAAAAATTATTTACTTTATAATAAATTTTTAAAGGCTATAAATCTTAAACTAAAAGCTTTTTATAAAATAAAAATATAAAAAGTAGTAAATAAATAAAAGGCAGGAATAAATAAGCTAATTTTTTTACTATAAGTATTTATTTATAAACTTAATATTAATAGTTATTTTATTAAGGCTAAAGCCTAAATTTATATATATAAAAATTTAAAACTAAAATTTTTAAAAAAATTAAGTAATAATTACTTTAATAAGGGTTTTTAAAGCTCTTATAGTACTTATAACTACTTTTAACCTTAATTTTAATTAAAAAAATATTATTAACATGTTTTTTAATACTACCCTTAAAAAAGTAATATATTTTTACTTTTTAAATAATTATAAGTAATAAAATAAATTACTAAAGGCCCTTAAGGCTATTTATAGCTTTTAAAAGTTTTTATATTTTTAATAACTTAATTTAATTATAATACTATAAAAATTTAAATTTATTATAATTCCTAAAAAAAAGTGCCTTTATATTAATAAGTTTATAATTTTTATTATTTATATAAATAATATTATTATTATAAACCTTTTTACTAAAAAAGGCCAAGCTACTATAACTATATTTAAAAAAAAACTAGTAGCAAAGTATAAGCTTTAGTATTTTAATAAAATAAAATAATTTTTAAAAATTTAAATTATTTAAAATAAAAAAAAGTATAAGGTTTAGTTATATTAAAACTTTTATATTAAAGTAATTATAAACTAATTTTACTTAAACATAATAGTTTAACTTTTAAAAACACCTTTTTTTTAATAAGCTTTATTTAAACTTTAGTACTGCTACACCTTAATAAATTAAAAAAATAAGGTTTAAAGTTAGCTTAATTAAATATATAAGCATGCTTACCTATTTAAATATTTTTTATATTATTAATTAATTATTAAAATATTTAGTTAATTTAATAAATTATTATTAATATATAATAAATTAACTTATTTTTTATTTTTATAATACATGCTTTATAGCCCTTAAATACTCTGGTTTAAATAGCTTTAAAAATAAGCTTATTTTAAAGGTATATAATTTTTATAAGGCCTACTTTAATATAGCCTTTATTAATTAATTTAATTACTTTTTTAATATAGACTATATTTATAAGTTATATAATAATTTAATTAAATAAAAAGCTATAAAATAATATTTAATTATAACTTTAATAATTAAAGTAAAATTACTAGCTTTATTTAAGGCTTTTAAAGTAACTTACTAGTAGTATTAAATTTTTAATTTAATATAATTTAATTTTTAATACTATTTTTTAGTTTAATATAATAATAAATAAATTATTAATATTTTTACTAGCTTTAATATTTAATATTAATTAAAATTTTAATATATTAATATTTATAACTTATAGTTTTAATAAAAAGTTTAATATAAAAATTTTAAATTTAAATAAATTTTTATAAATTAAATAATTATAAATAGCCTTACTAAGCTACTTACTAAATAGTAATATTATAAATTTATTAAAATACTTAGTTTAGTAAATATTTTTAGCCTTATTTTTAGTATTTAGTAGGTATTAAGGGGGTGTATTAACTAAAAATAAAAATTTTTTATTTTAATAAAGTTTTTATTTATTAATACCTTTATATACCACGTTAGTATAAAAAAGTAAAATATTTAATATTTTATTATTTTAATAAAAAAAATTAGGTTATTAATAAGTTTTTAAAGGCTTAAAATATTTATATAAACCCCTAGGTAGCTCTAGCTTTTAATAAATAACTTGCTTTTTTTTATTTTTTTTTATAATATTTAATTAATAGCTTTACTAGTTAGTACGGTATACAAAGGGCCTTATAGTTTCGAATTAAAAAGATTGTGGGTAGTAGCGTTGAGTGGCTTCTATCTTAGACAAATGTTTATCATAAGATTAAAGTTACAATAAACATTCCAATCACAGGGCAAGATGGCCGAGCGGTTTAAGGCGTGGCACTCAAGAGCATACAAATCTTGTCTGGACACATCCAGATTTGCCATATCGAAAGATGCCAGGGTTCGAATCCCTGTCTTGTCATATTTTTATTTTTGCCGCTGGGCCCACCAGCCGTCGTGACCATAATAGGTAATCTCAACCCGGCAATCAAACAAATCGTCGAAAACCCTTGGTCGGAATGCTCCTTTTTCTATATTGCTTGCTTCTGTCCTTCCTCGAGCGAGCTATCCCCTCATCGCATGAAAAGAGATCACAAAGCAGGAATGAGTTTGCCTAAGTATTGTATGTGCCTTCGAAGGCCAGGACAGTCGTCCGCCCCTTCGATGACAGACGACAACAAAATGCAAGAGAACAAGTAAGGCAGGGACTGTCGTTCTGCTCGCGCAGATGGGGAAGCTGAGGAGGCATACCTGGGTATGTAAACTGGGCGTATTTTACGGAAAACTAACTCATATTCTGCATTGATCATGCGAGACAAGAACCGTGATCATTTAGTTTTTGGAGGCCGGAGTCTGCTTATATTTACAAACTCGTAATAGTCAAGACATGGTGTTACTCGGCAGTGTTCGTCAATGGATCGGTAGTACCTTGATTGCGGTTGTATCGACGAGGAGGAATCCAGAAGCCAGCGGTGCCGGAGACATACCTACGTGGCAGCGACGTCGCTGTCAAAAACATCGTTCTGTGAAGGGTAATTCAGAAGAGGAGATGGGAATCGTAGCAGAGATCTTGGAAAATATATCAAGATCTATGTTATGTGTGTCTGATGGAGGCGGTTATATATATTTTCACGCAGTGCATCATACGAGGTATTCTGCAGATTCCTACGCGCGCTCTCTCAGGTACCCAATGATTTAAAAATCAGCTATCTCTAATACCTAGGAGGTTTTGTGCACGACCACCGAGCCAAGATGTCATCGACCACCTGATCGTCACAGCCATGTCAGCTTTTGCGTGCTCGTCAAGTCTGCGGGCGCGTAATGAAGCTCAGGGAAGCTTGGACTTAACCCTACTCTGGAAATAGGGACTGGCTCACTACAGGACAGGAGGAAACGCAAGTCCCTGTCGGCGTTCAAAAGTGCAGTAGCTTCTTCTATTTAACAATGGATGTATTTTGTTGTCTTGGCGCCGGAGATGTTGTAGGGTTGCGGATCCTATCTAGCTGTATACGAAACGTCGAAAATGAAGTGAAATAACCAAGTACTAGCAGTCAGTTCTCTCCACTGCATCCCCAAGCTGAACAGATTGCCTATCGCAAGAGTTCCAAGTATTGGGTAAGTAAGGCACCTTGCCGTTGTACATATTGCTGATTTTGTAAGAGATTCAGCGGGTACCGCTCGGGGACCGAACAGAACTTACAACCCAGACAGCCATTGCACTAGGTCAAATGTCTATGGCGGCACTATCTAATCTTGTATTGCTAAATGTTAGAAGATATAAATGCCAAAGCTACCGCAAAAACTGTCTTACTGTCACGGCAGACGACGCGTGGGAATGGTGGCCTGGCGAGGAGACTATCCTGAAGTAGATGTCGACACCCTTTTGGACCGCGTGCGACTCGGGCGGGCTTGCAGTCCTAGGATGAGAGAAGTAGGTTAGAAGACTCTTGGGCTGCTATAAATAAAACCATGATAATATTTACAGTGATCCTTTGATATGACTCAAACCACATAGTATTGCTGCAGTCCAGGTAACGAGAAGTATCTAATTACATGTATATGAAAGGATTCTCAGGCCGAATCAGAATCAAGCTACCATTCATAGCATTCTTCTAATGTAAAGACTGTACAAACACCTAAGCCACATAGCGTTGCTGCAGTCCACAGCCCCCAGCTCCTTTCCCGCCCAATTGCTGCAGATCGGATGACTCTCTCGCAGCCTCCGAGGCGTTATATATTACTACTACTCTTGTAGCCTCTTGCTGCAGAGAACCCTCGGGTTTCAAGTATCCCGAGGTCCCCGCGCCTTGGATCTTCCCATGTGGCCGACTTCAAACCCCGGGCCCAAACGGTGCCAGTCTTAGCCATGCATCCCAGGTAACCAGTTCGATTATCCCCATGTCCCCCGTGTCATATCCGCGCGCTCGGGCCGGAAGTAACAAAGCCTCAGGGTTCCGGTCAGGTTGATGGGTTGCGGGTTGATCATATTCTCACATGGTACGCCACGTGGACATATACCTTATATATTAATGCAGCAGTTCATACAAAGAGGGTCTGAATCAAGTAAAGATCTCAATCACCACGCTCACGAAGTCCAGACCTCCCAGAATTCAAATTGTTATCCATTCCTTACCAACTATGACGAACGAACTCAAGGTGTACCTGTTCGGCGACGAGACATTCCCCCTCCAGCCAGGCCTGCGGACGTTGCTCCACCACAGATCAAATATAGTACTGGACGATTTCCTCGTCAGAGCATACGACGCAATTCGTGTATTGCTATACGAACTGCCGCCAGCTGTAAGGGAGAACCTTCCTAATTTCACCTGTCTCGAGGATCTCCTCCTATGGAGCCCCGGCGTAGCACGATGCGTCCCGCTCGAGATGGCCATGAGATGCCTGTATCAAGTCGGCCTATTTATGGTTGAATCGGACATCGAAGACTTTTCCAGCGCGTCGTGTCGCGTCCTCGGCCACTGTACAGGCGCCCTTGTTGCGGCTGCTGTGCGCTGTAGTCGCAGCCCTCTGGACCTCGTGCAAAGGGGCCTTGAGACTATCGTCGTGGCCTTCCGAACAGGCCTGCTTGTGGCAGATATGGCGCAGCGAATGATGTCCATTCGAGCTTCGGACCAAAGCCAAAGTTGGTCAATCATTGTGTCCGGACTGGCGGCAGTAGAAGCGGTCGATCAGTTCTGTAAACGAAGCGTGAGCTCTTCACTTCTCCTACCAACCAGTCTGGGGTCCTATGGACCACCTGCGGTAACCGCGCTGACACTTACCTCGATAGAATCCACCCATGGCCAGCCGCCCGTATGTGAGCGCTTATGCGCCAAATGGAGTCACCGTCAGCGGGTCTCCGACTGCCTTGGCCGACCTCGTGGTAGCGGACGAGTTCAAAGATTTCAAATATAAGGCCATTCCTATCTACGGACCGTACCACGCGGCCCATCTGTACTCCCAACACGACGTTCACGAGGTTGTTAGTGGTGCCATTGCGACGAGGGCTGTAGGGGCCCAGCCCTGCCCACCGGTTTCGGACAGTGAACCCGACAGAGGCCGCGAGGACTTCGCAAGTAGCATGGAGCGCGCCGTTGCGGACATCCTGCTCCACCCGATCCGATGGGATGGCATCGTCGACCAATTGCAGACGTGGCTTCGTGAAGTCCAGCCGGCGTCATTAAAGGTTGTGCCAATCGCGTCCTCAGCAGACCGGTTGATCTACACTGCTCTCAAGCAGACAGAATTCGCGTCGCTCGTCCCATCATCATTAAACCCACCGAGTGGACCTGCAAAGTCCCCCGTCCCTCCCATGCCCACCGGAAAGAAGCCCAAGCTTGCAATAGTGGGAATGTCCGGGCGATTCCCTGGAGCCAAGGACAACGACGCATTCTGGGACCTCCTGCATCAAGGTTTGGACGTACACAAGCCGGTCCCGGACCTTCACTGGGATGCAAGAACGCACGTTGATCCCGCCGGCATCCGCAAGAATACCTCTGCCACGCCGTTCGGATGTTGGCTGGACAACCCAGCGGCGTTCGATGCGCGGTTTTTCAATATCTCGCCCCGCGAAGCGCCCCAGATTGACCCTGCGCAGCGCCTAGCATTGATGACTGCATACGAAGCAATCGAACAGGCGGGTCTTGTGCCCGATGCTACGCCATCCACCCGACGAGATCGTGTAGGCGTGTTCTACGGCGTAACCAGTAACGACTGGATGGAGACAAACAGTGCGCAGGATATCGATACGTATTTTATCCCTGGTGGTAATCGAGCCTTCATCCCCGGTCGAATCAACTACTGCTTTAGGTTCAGTGGGCCCAGCTACGCGGTTGACACGGCCTGCTCGTCCAGTTTAGCAGGGATCCACCTTGCGTGCAATGCACTGTGGCAGCGAGATATCGATACCGCTATTGCCGGGGGCACGAATGTGTTGACGAACCCTGACTTTACGGCCGGCCTTGATCGAGGCCACTTCCTTTCTCGCACGGGGAATTGCAAGACCTTTGACGATCAGGCGGATGGGTACTGTCGGGGTGAGGGGATCGGGACGGTGATTCTCAAGCGCTTGGATGATGCTCTGCTGGATAATGATCCGATTCTGGGAGTTATTGTGGGCGCGTATACAAATCACTCGGCGGAATCGGAGTCGATTACACGCCCGCATTCGGGGGCGCAGCGTGCTATCTTCTCCAAGATCCTCAACGAGAGCGCGGTGCACCCACACAGTGTTAGCTATGTGGAGATGCATGGGACGTAAGTGCTTTACTCGGATTGCAGGCTTTTCTAAACCGTTACTGACATTTTGATCTCAGTGGTACGCAGGCAGGGGATGCCGGGGAGATGAGCAGCGTCCTTGATACGTTTGCACCGCCGCCGTCGCAGGGACCAGCAAGAGCACCACGAGACGCACTATATCTAGGCTCAGCAAAATCGAATATCGGCCATGGAGAAGCGGCCTCAGGCGTGTCAAGCTTGATCAAGGTGTTGCTGATGATGCAGAAAAACACGATAGTCCCGCACTGCGGCATCAAGACGAGGATCAACCGCAAGTTCCCGACCGACCTGCGCGAGCGAAACGTGCACATTGCCCTGCAGCCTACGTCCTGGAACCGGAGCAGCAGATCCTCTCCGCCGCGGCGAGCGTTTGTCAACAACTTTAGTGCGGCGGGTGGGAACTCGGCGTTGCTGCTGGAGGATGCGCCGTGTCATGAGCCCGTTGAATTGGAAGGCGCAGATCCGCGAAGCCATCATGTTGTTGCTGTCTCTGCTAAAGTCGGCAGCTCCTTGCAGGGGAACATCCAGGCCCTGCTGGCATTCCTGAAAAACAGCAAGCCTGGCATTCCTCTGGGACAGCTGTCCTACACCACGACTGCACGTCGAATGCACCATCCCCATAGAGCCATGCTCGTCGGCTCAACCGTCGAGGAGCTTTGCGCCGAGGCCCAGGCCGCCCTGAGGAATGGTACCGGCATGACCCGACCGAAAAGCGCACCCAAGATCGTCTTTACATTCACCGGACAAGGAGCGCAGTATCCCGGGATGGGAAAAGATTTCTTCGCGCACTTCAGCCTGTTCCGCACGGAGATCTGCCGGCTTGACCAAATGGCTCAGAATATGGGCTTTCCGTCATTTCTCCCTGTCATTCAATCCGTGGAGCAAGATATTGCAGCGTTCGACCCCATTGTCGTGCAGCTCGCGAGCGTCTGTCTCCAGATTGCAATGAGCAGATTGTGGGCGTCTTGGAATATCACGCCTAGCGCCGTGGTCGGCCACAGTCTCGGCGAATACGCGGCGCTGAATGTTGCAGGGGTCATCTCGGACGCAGACACGGTCTACCTCGTGGGAAAGCGGGCTGAACTGCTCCAGAAAACATGCACACGGGATACTCACGCAATGCTTGTGGTACGGGGCGCTATGGATGATATTGCGTCCATTTTAGGAGATCAGGGGTACGAAATCGCGTGCATTAATTCCCCCGTTGAGACGGTCATCGCGGGATTGAACGACCATGTCGCTGCTTGGAGAGACTCGCTGGCGAGATCCGGAGTCAAATGCACCCTTCTCAAGGTCCCGTACGCATTCCACTCTGCCCAGGTCGACCCAATTCTCTCCGAGTTTGCCAGTCTTGCGGACCGCGTCACTTTTGCAAAGCCCCGGATTCCGGTTCTGCGGCCCTTGGATGGCGGCGTCGATGATTCTGACGACTTCGGCGGCGCATACCTTGCAGCTCATGCTCGTCAACCTGTGAACATGCTCAATGTGCTTGAAGTTGCGTACAGCAAAAAGCTCATCACGGACCAGACGGCTCTGATTGAGATTGGTCCGCATCCTGCTGTCTCGGGGATGGTGAAGGCCGTGCTTGGAAGCCAGGCCATCACGCTCCCATCCGCACAACGAGCCAGGTCCATCTGGCAGACCATCACCGCGGCGCTGAAGCAGCTATACATCTCCGGTGCCAATGTCCACTGGGCAAACTACCACCGCGACTTCAGGGCGTGCCACAAGGTCATTCCTCTTCCAGCATATAACTGGGATCTCAAGGACTACTGGATCCAATACGTGAACGACTGGTCGCTGCGGAAAGGGGACCCTCCACTTATGGCGCAGGCAACCACGCTAAAGAGCACGACAATCCACAGAGTCATCGAGGAGAGCGGAGACCATATCCAGAGATCACACATTGTGGTTGAATCCGATATCGCACGAGAGGATCTGAGTCCGCTTGTGCAGGGGCACGAGGTCGATGGGATCCCCCTATGCACGCCCTCCGTGTACGCAGATATGGCTTTGACCATGGGCAAGTACCTCCTTGAACGCTGTCGATCAGGGCAGGAGGATAATCTCGTGGACGTGTCAAACATGACCATATCCAAGGCATTGATCCTACGAGAAGGCGTCTCGCAACAGCTCCTCCAAGCGCACGCCGACGTAAACTGGACAACGCAATCCACCGAGATGAAATTCATGTCATTCAACGTAACCCACCATCCACCCTCCTCGGCGTATCCCGCTAACCATCACAGACCAAAGGAACCCTGCAAGAACACGCCCGCTGCACCGTCCTCTTCAAAAACAACACCCTACGATCGAACCTGCAGCAATCCGCGCCCGAAACCAAGCGCAAAATGCAAGCCCTACGCGCCGGCATCACATCTGAAACAACCGCGCGCTTCAACCGCCCCATGGTCTACCGCATGATCCGGCCATTAGCCCGCTTCCACGCGGACTACCGCGCAATCGACGAGATCGTGCTGAACAGTAGTACCCTGGAGGCATCGAGCCGGCTGAGCTTCGGGAGCGTCAAGCGCGGCGGCGACTTCCATACGCACCCGGCTATTATCGATGCGCTCACGCAGTCGTGCGGGTTTGCGATGAACTGCAATGATCGGACGGATCTGGATGTCGAGGTCTTTATGAATCATGGCTGGGGCTCGTTGCAGATTTTTGAGCCGATTGAGTTTGACAAGGTTTATACGACGTATACGCGCATGGAGGAGGGGAAGGATAAGTTGTGGCATGGGGATGTTGTTATTTTTGATGGGGATACGGTTGTTGCGTATTTTGGACAGATTGCGGTAGGCCGGTCCAGTTCATCTGTTGGTTTTGGATCCAGCTGACCTTTTGTAGATCCAGGGCGTTCCTCGTCGAGTCTTGAAGGTGATTCTTTCCCTTGAGAAGGGAGGTGACAGGTCCAAGAAGTCGCAGCCTGAGCTGTCTTTGCAGCCACTACAATTCAAGACTAACAAAACGCCACCTTCTGCAACTCCTCGATCATCCAGAATTGCAAAAGCACTCTCCATAATTGCAGACGAAAGCGGGCTCGCGGTTGCAGACTTGACGGACAATACGGTCTTCGCCGACGCGGGTATCGACTCCCTTTTAAGCCTCACCATCTCCGCCCGATTCAAGGAGGAACTGGACCTTGACGTCGACTTCAATGCATTTTCCTTTGACTATCCCACCGTCGGGGACCTCAAGGGTCTTCTGTGCGGCGAGGACGAAACAACATCGGGATCATCCAGTTCCAGCGGGAACGGGCAGACAACCCCCGTCGGCCACGACACAGAGACTACAACTCCCTCGGAATTTTCCACGAAAATCGACTTTGACCGTGTGCTTGAGATTATCGCTGAGGAGAGCGGCATCTCGCGAGAGGAGTTCACCGACGACACCAACTTTGCTGACTCGGGCGTCGACTCGCTCTTGTCGCTTGTCGTTGTCAGCCGCTTCCGAGATGAACTAGAGCTCGACATTCAGCATGAGTCTCTCTTCCTGGAGTGTCCCACTGTTGCGGACCTGAAGATGCTGTTGGTAGGAGCAGGAAGCGTTGAGGCTATCCCCATCCCCATTGAAACGGTCGCGGCAGAAGAGCTGGAGACGTTGAATGAAATGGCTGCAGGCCAAGAACCAAACAGCTGCTCTAATGACGACGAGACACTGGAGCTCACAATTCGCAAAAAAGCCGTAGACGAGCTCGTCGACAGATACACGGCCTCCTTCTCCGTTCCTGATTCCCTCCCTTCATCAGCAACCGGCGCACCAAATCCCAACGAGAAAGTCGTCCTGGTCACCGGCGCAACCGGCAGTCTAGGCGGCCACTTAGTCTACCATCTCGCACAGCTCCCCTGCGTAGAAACAGTGGTGTGTCTGAACCGCGAGCACAGATCCGGCTCCGATCCCTACACGCGTCAGCAAAAGGCAATGCGAGAAAAAGGGATTCGATTCCCGGACGCTCTGAAGCCCAAGCTTCTCGTTTTGCAAACCGACACCTCTAAGCCGATGCTGGGTCTCGCAGAACACGAGTATAAGCGCCTAGTCGGCTCAGTCACGCATCTCATCCACAACGCCTGGCCGATGAGCGCGAAACGCCCCTTATCCGGGTTCGAATCGCAGTTCGCGGTCCTGCAGAACCTTACCGACTTCGCATGCGAGGTCATTGCGCACCGGCCTAGGGAATTCAAATTCAGTTTCCAGATGGTCTCGTCGATCGGGGTGGTTGGTAGGTATGGTCATGCCCATGGCCCTAGCCCTAAATGCCAAGAATCCCCGACAGGTGTAGGAAACAAGACACCAACGCCAGAACGAACCCTCGTCCCCGAGTCACCCGTCGACATACCCAGCGTCCTCCCAAACGGCTACAGCGAAGCAAAATGGGGCTGCGAGCGGATGATCCAGGCGACAATGCAGACGCACCCGGAGCGCTTCCGGTCGATGATCGTGCGCCTAGGCCAGATCGCGGGCTCCAAGACAAGCGGGTACTGGAACCCCATGGAGCACTTTGGGTTCATGATGAAGTCGTCGCAGACGCTGGGCGTGTTGCCTGATGTGCCGGGGACGGTGTTCTGGACGCCCGTTAACGATGTTGCGGGCACGCTGTGTGACCTGGTGCTAGCTGAGCACGTGCCGTATCCGGTGTACCATGTTGAGAATCCGGTTGGGAGGCCGTGGAGCGAAGTCAACGGTATCTTGGCCGATGGGCTTGGGATCCCGGCGCTGGTTCCGTTTGGCGAGTGGCTTGCGCGTGTTAGGGCGGCGCCGCAGCGTGGGAATCCGGCTGCGACGTTGGTGGACTTTTTGGAGGAGACGTACTTGCGTATGAGCTGTGGGGGGTTGGTCCTAGATGTGAAGCATACCCTGGAGCATTCGGAGACTTTGGCGGCTGTGGGTGCGGTTAGCGAGGAGGTGATTAGGAAGTATATACATATTTGGAAGGAAATTGGGTTTTTGGATTGATGGGATTGCAGTGAATCCACCCGTGGACAATGGTTGATATACCTAGGTTTGTTTCCACTAATTCATCCATGGATGTGAGTACGGTGTGTCTTGAGTACAAAGCCAGTCACTTCATTATATTTATAAGCGTTTATCAAACCCTCAATAAGATACTAAGGATCTTCATATAATACTACCGTCAGTTTATGGTAGTCTTGATAACGACGCAAGCCATCTTATTCCGGTAGAGGTAGAATTGAAGAGTCAAAGGTAGCGATCTCGCCAGTATCCTTAGTCCGGATAGCAGCCAGGGTATCAGTATATCGGCCTTAACTAACACTCAAGGCTTCTGGAAAAGGAGCATCTCCATCCCCTACATAACTTTAAGGTCATGTCATACGTCATGATGCTTGCTAACATTGCAAGACCAGTTTACTAAAGCCTCGCGTTTGGGCTAGGCACATCGCCGCCAAGCAAGACATAAAATTACCATAAGCAAGGACAGCCTGAGTGTCCAAGCGACAGAGGGGATAACTTTCTGAGTTCCCTTTTACCCGTACCTCAGGGCTTTTGACGCGGAGCCCTGGTAACAGCCTCCTTCTCTACCAACACTGGCGCATTTTTCCAGGGAATCTAATTCGCCAAACCCTGGCTTCATAAATTACCCTAGGTATCATATGTCCATCACACAGCCGGCGAGGAATTCGTAGCAGAACTACGGTACTACTCAGCTTTATGGCTGGCTGTTTGCGTTACAATGGATTACGCATTGGCATTCCACGATTCAACCCTCGGTCTACTATAGGTGCAGTGACTTCGTCCAAAAGAACCTTGGAAGTCTTTATATTGTACATAGTCGGCCCTTGAGCTCTGGTAGCGCTGATCATTCTTCGAAAGAATCCACAACGAATTCATCCAAATCCCTAAATTGCAGAACAGTGACGATCCCCGATTCAGAACCAATGGCGATGGTATTGCCAAATATATCGCATGTATGTACTCGTCTGTCATCCGGGAGGTACAGGATCTTGTTTCCCAGGAAGATAACCCAGGGACCCTGGATCGCCCACCGAGATTCGCTAGAACCTTCGAACATCCTGGGTGTCACCAGCCAGTTATCTTCAATGGGTGCCGGGATCCAAGTCCCCTCATCATGTGCTGGCTCCCTATAAAATTTCCATGACTTTGTTTTACCGACATGGCTTCGACATACCACACGTAGACTGTCTGGAGAGAAGGATATGGCCTTGGTGAATGGGAATTCAGGGCGGAGAATTGTTGGTGCCGCATCTTTCTGCAAATTGAAGATGAACAATAGGCTACCATTGCTGGCACAGGCCAACAGTCGGCCGTCCGGGGAGAATTCTACAGCCCAGTTGTCCACGACCGGGTAGGTAGAGCTCAAACCCACGGGTAGGGTGTGTACGAGGACCCAATCGGCGGTATCCCAAATCTTAACATTAGAACGATAGCCTCCCGCAAGTAGTTTGCCATCAGGAGAGAATGCCACAGCAAGTAAATGCTCATCATTCTCCAGGGCGTGCTGGTATGACCAGTCCTGCGTATTTAGAATGTAAATGGAACTGTTCAATGCAGCGACAGCAAGCAGAGAGCCGGCGGGACTGAACCCCAATCCATAAATGTGAGTATCAACCGATTGATGCACCTGGGCCGTGTTTCCAGTGGCAATGTCGTATATTTTTACAACTGCGTCATCTGAAGTCGTTGCAATGATCTGGCCATTCGGGGAGAATTTGATAGCTGCAACACAACCTCTGTGGGTTGCGAATTGCTCTTGGAAGGTGTTGCCATCTAGATCCCATAACCGCACGGTGCCATCGGCAGACGCGGACCCAAGAAAACGTGAGTCAGCCGAGAATTTCAATAGGTAAATAGAATTTGTATGGTCTTTCAACATGTGGCATGGAGACCAAGTATTTGTGTCCCATATCCGAATATTGGAACTGTCGAATTGCCCGGCTAAGAGAGTACCATCCGATGAAAGAGCAATTTCACCAGACCCGGTTTCTGTGAATTCCACAGTTGAGGAAAGGACGTGCGTGACAGGGTCCCATATATGGATGGCTTTCCTGTCTGCCGTCGCGACACGATTCAGGGCAGGGCAGACAAACATGGACACGACTCCAGTTGTGTGCATGTCAAGAACGTGTTGAAGCATGCCTTGAGTACTGTCATAAATGCGAATCTTGGAATCCCAGGATCCTGTAATAACGCTTCTATTGTTTGGGGTAAATGCCAGACAACTCACACTATCCATGTGGCCATTTAAGACGCAGCGCAGTGACAGTAGGTCATTGTCCCATATGGCCGCCTGCTCATTTCCAGTAATGATTAATTGGCCGTCATGCGAAAAGGCTGCCCTCCCACCAGCAACGCTGTCTGGCTCCCCTGGCTCGCGTAGCAGTGTTCCTGTCATGACATCATACAAACACACTGCACCATTCGCCCCTGTTAAGACCCTTTTCCCATCGTGAGAATACTGCACAGAAACCACATACCATGGCCGTTCAGAAATGGTCTGTTGCAGGAATCCGGTTCGAATATCCCAGAAACGGATGGAACCATCGTCATAGCCGGAGACAAGTGTCTTGCCATCCGGTGAAAAGTCTAGACAGGTAGCGCTCTGCATGAAGGACCCTAGAGTGATCGAGGATGGCCATCGTACCGGGACGTCTGGGCGTTTGAGAAACCATGAGGGAATATCACGGGTGAAGAGTTTCTTTATCACACTGCTGGATGGGCTAAACAAAAGGGCGGAACAGTAGATTTGGAGGGGTGCTTCGCTAATGATGACCCGATTCGCCATTAGGAAGCGGGAGGTGTCCTGGATTAGCGAATTGATAGTCGGGCTTTTGTTCGACTACGTCGTGTGTCAGTAGGACGTGTAGGCTAATGGAGCGGGCTATTTGTTACCTCGACCAGTGCCCGCAATGCGACAAGGGAAGTGACCGCGTGCGGAACCATCCGCAGAAGGCTCATGGCTTCGAGCCAATATATCGCAGTGTTTGTAAGGAATTGGTGGACGGGTCCGCTGTCACTGACTGCCCTGTCCATCGCCTGGGGCAAGAGCTGTTCCGCATGAAAGATCCAGTACTTGCATGCATATTGCACCTCCGGGGGGATATGCAATGCAACAAAATCCTTGGAGAGCGTTTGTGGGTCGGCGTCAGGTGTAGCAAGCCTACATACATTCTTCCGTAGACATCCGGTCATGGCAGCAAGGCAGCCATGGAGCATGTTCTCGTGTAGAGAGCTGGAGTCTAGCTGAAGGTGCTGTAATGAAGGCGGCCGTTCCTCTAGAAGAAACTCACGGAACGAGGGATGAAAAATCCGAATAGGACGGTCCCTGTCTGGGAGGTGCCCAACATATGGAATATCAAGGACTGAGGCGAGCTTCACAAGTGTTGTCTCAATGCTCTCAGGCCCCGGGGGAAAGTCCACCAAGAACGAAGAACCAGCCAAGAGCTGATGTAGCGTGTTGATCGAAAGGGTGTCAAATAACACGGCCAGGGATCCTACGATAAGCTTGAAGATCTCTCGCTCTGTGTCATCAAAATCGTAGTTAGAGGCTTCCGGTGCGGAGGCATCCAGGATAATGTCGTACATCTGCCTTAGAGGGGCGAATCGGGAGGAGTCTATTTGAAGGAATTGTGATAGGCGCCGGCCGGGGTCCAGAGACCTGCCCAAGGAACGGGACAACGTCGCAGCGTAAATGAAAAGTCCCTCCGACCTGGAAACAACTTCATCCAGCTGCTCTTTGGTATACCATGCTGACCTGAAGTGGCGCTCTCCAATGTCATCGAATTCATGCGTGACAAACCTTCGAATATCGGCATCAACGAGGTCAGAATCGATCTGGTGAAGGACTATCTGTTCTAGATTTTCCCGAATGCGACGAAAGCCATAGTGCACTGCCTCTTGTGGTCTTCCGGTGACGAAGAAGCGGAGCGGTATAGTTTGGAGTCTGTTGGCCTGAATCAATAGCTCCAGGATAAGCCCAACATCGTACACAGGTTCGCATTCATCCACAGCGTCTATCACAATCACGACTGGCTGACGCCGTTCGTGAACTGTGGGATTGTCCAACTGCAATATCGGGTTCATGATAAGCTGTTCCCATTGCTCCCTGTAGGCCTTTCCGAACACATCTCGATGGGAGACTATAGCATCATGGAGGAGTGACCGAAAATGGCCTTTGTCATGACCTGAAAGGCCAGGCTTTACCGCAAGCTGGTAGGCAAGCGTGCCAAAAAGCTTCGTGGCACTGCCTCGATCGCCGCCCTGTCGCGAGAAGAAGAATGTCGCGCCGAGGTGTCCCTTTCTAGACAGATTCTTAGCGACTGTCTTTGCAATGATCGTCTTGCCAGATCCGGCCACCCCTTGCAGCCAGAAAACCGGCTGCGCATTGGCACTGGTGGCCCAATGCTGGATTTCTTCCATCAGAGCAACTCGCGTGTCATCCAGGCAGGTCCGAGTATCCTGCAGCTTCTGGGAATCAAAGCATGCATCCATTACTCGAGGGATCTCGCTGATCTCTTTAGATATTTCTATTCGGGGGTCAGCGAGGCGTCAGCAGGGGCGTTAAGAGCACTTACCAGGCTGTTGTTGCGCCGAACTCAACCTCCCCTCCTCCACTATGCTTTTCGCACAAGCGGCTGCCGTGACGGCCGAGTACTGCTGCCACACCTTGTTCTTATGGCTGTCCGCGTAGTCGCAGGCCCCCTTGACAATGATTGTTGGTAGGTAATCCCAAGTCCCGGCGCCCTCCATCTCGAACCCGATAACATCGTGCTCATCCGCTAGCTTGTCACGGTGATATCCGCTCTTCATTACCGATTCGCCAGAGGCGAACTTGCCGAACAAGACTGATGGCTGTCGGGCATGTGTGACGGCGTTGGTATCTTGTATACGTGTACCATCCGGATGGAGTCCGGTGGCGAGGCGGTTCCTGGGACGAAAAGCTAGATGTGCGCTATTGCAACCAAGCTCGGTACACGGCGTTCGCAGGGACGCTGCACATGCCGGGTCGTGTGGATGCAAACACCGGGTACAAGTTTCACATTCGTGAGCATTCTGGTGTTTGTGGCGATATCCCGAGTCATACAGAGTATCCTGCTCAGGTCCTGGATACGTCGCACCTGGAAGCAGGCCGCGTTTCAAGATTTCCTCAGTGTAGGCAGCGGTTTTCTCTTCCAGTCTCTGAATCGAGCTGATCCCTTCCAATTTGTGAAGGAAAGTGCGTATCGCGACCGGCGCCAGGCGTATGGTATCCTCCGTCCTCCCCAGAACAAACCCATCGGGGTATTGATGACCATAGCTCGCCCTGAGCATGGTTGTGCTGACAATAACGTCTCCGAGGAGGACTTCTTGTCCGGCGTGGTTTCGAGCGTGAGGATTCACCCCGCAGACCCCGACGACGATGGCGAGTTTCACGCTGGGGAAGGTGGATGGGATACTCGCGGCAGCCGCGGCCGAGCTCACATTCCCAACGCCAGGCAGGTACGCAATTACCACGTTATGGCTTCCGATGCGGCCGGTCGTGTAGGCATTCGTGTCGCTAGGGGCTTGCGGGTAGACCAGGCCATCGCGCTCGTATCGTTCGTCCAGGGCCAATTCAATCGCGTCACGCTCGACCTTCAAGACGCAGAGAAACGCGATCTCGAATGCTCGTGCATGTCTAGGATGGGTCATTTCTGCAGACTAAGTCGCCAAAAGCGCTTTTTGGACTCTTGAGATCCTCGCGCCGCAGATCCCATGGATGGATCCCACCAAAGACGAGGCTCGATCACGCAGGATTTTCATCTCACGGCGACGTTTCATCAGGCTGACTTGTTCACGTGCCTCAGGTGACTCTGCAAAAGCAAGGATTATGTTTATAGGCCATCATTTGCTCGTATATGCACACCCCAGTCTCTTTTCCGTGCCTGCGATTGGCATACCTCAGCCATGGCGCCAGTGAGGCCAGTGGTAAATCGGGCACCGTGGGGGTCACGGCCAGTCTTTCTGGCTCCTAGCAGTCCATTGGGCCATGCCATCATTTCGAATGACTTTTCCATTCCCCAATAATACGTAGGTCCCGTCATTTCTAGGGCGCAGGCTTTAATGCCGGGAGTAATGCGCGTGGCGCGGAAGGCTAACCTGGCCAAATTAGGAAATAGGGCATAGCTCTATTTCTTTGTAGAATAGGGCCTTTAATAGGAAGACGTTGTGTATCCATGGTAAGAACTGTTCTGAGTTGAACTTGGTGTTTTATGCGTTATGTGACTGGCCGCCGCCTTGGCGCGGGGCTAGTTCGGCGCCGAAGTTCCTCCGTCAGGCGGCCTTAGGCCTTTATACATCACGTGACTGGCCGCCGTACACCCCGCTGGCTTTGCAAGGCAGATATATATATTTAACCTGGCCTAATTAGGAAATAGGGCATAGCTTTATTTCTTTGCAAAATAAGGCCTTTAAGTAGTATTTAAGACTTCTAGAACTAAGGGGGCTACGCCCCCTTAAACCCCCCTGGCTCTGCGAGGCAGATATATATATTTATGGTAAAGCTGGGAAAGAAAACGCGGTAAGAAAAGATTATGTGACTGCCCTTTTTTCTGGCTAATTAAGTTAAAGCAGTAAGAAAAGGTCATGTGACTGCCCTTTTCCCTGGCTAATTAGCGTCACTTAGTTTAAGCGGTGAAAGGAGGTCATGTGACTGCCCTTTTTTTTAGCTAATTAGTGTTATTCTGCCGTTTTACATGATCCCTAATTGTAAGACCGACAAGTCTCAAAGATCTCTACTAACAATGAAGATATTAACAAAGGAATCTAACTAATAAGAATAAAGTATTTTAAACCCCGTTAGATAATACTAAAAAAGTTACTTAAAGATTTTAAAAAAGGCTGGCCTTAAAACTATTTTTATAAACCTTTAAGCTACGCTTAAGCTATTCCTAACTAAAAAATAAATATAGGTTTAAATACTTTACGCATGGGTTTTTACTTTAGCCTATATTTAAGGCCTACCCTAACCTTACTTAACTAGTAGCCAAGACCTTAAATATTAATAATTTAGTTAAGTTATATAACCTAATATAATAATAAGGTATATTAAGCCTTAGTAGCCTAAGGCTAAAGCTTAAATTACTTAAGGTGTTAATTTTAAACTAATAGTAGATTAGCTTTAATAATATTAAATAAAAAAATATTAGCCTTAATAATTTTTTTTTCCCTTAATTAAAGGGTCGTCCGCGACCCGCTGCTAAATTAAAAAAAAATAATAATAAAATACTATTATTATTATTAATATTAATACTAAACATAGCTTTATTATTGCTATTCTTAACTTTATTAAAGTGTTATTTAATATATTAAATTTAGTATCTTATTTTTATTATTTATAGCGCTTTAAATAAAATATAATATTTATTTATAACTAAAAGGGGAAAGGCGGCGCTTTAATAATACCTAGTATAAAAGTATAAATTATAATATAGTTTATAATTTTATAAACTTTTAAATTTATTAAACTTTTTATTAAATAAAAAGTTACCCTTTTTTTATTATAGCTAAAAAAAAAGCCCTTTTAGGCACTGCCCTGGCTTCCTAATAAGTAAAAAAAAAGTGCCTTACTATAATTATAATAATTTAAAATATCCCTGCCTTTGCCCCTTAAACTCCCATGGTGGTATAATTATAAAACCTTTTTAATATAGTATTTTTGCTAACTTTAAAAGCCCTTAATATTTTTAATCTTTTTTTTACGCTAGTCCCCTATTAATTTTAAAAACTTTAATTTTAATTAATTCTTAGGTGGCGATAACTAGTATAACTTATATTTAATAAGCACCTTTAAAATATATAGTAAAATTATGGGTAATAATTTAGTAAGTTTTTTTTACTTTAATAATTATTAACCAGCGGCGCTCCGCCGGCGCTTTACTAAATATATTAACTTTTAATTTATAATAGCTACCTTATTATTTAACTATAACTCCCGCGCCTTTTAGCTTACCTTTTTTTACTTTACCTAGTATTGTGCTAGCCTTTGCCCTTATTAATACCCTTATTATAGGTTTTATATTACCACCCCCTTAGGCTTCTTTTTTTTTAGCCTTTGGCCTTTTTTTTTTTATAAGTATACTTTATTTTTAACTAGTTTACTAGTGGAACAGCTTTAGTATAAATATTAACTAATAAAAAATAGGTTTGCTTGTAGTGTGCAAAGTATGTTTAGGCATGTAAAAATAATAGGTTAATTAATAATTTTAATAACTGTGTTTATTTAGTCCCCGGGTGTAATTACTTTTATTATATTTATAATAAGGGCACATGCCTTTTCTTGTTATTTTATATAAAAAAAAATATTACCTTTTTATAATAAATAAACCCTAGTAACTATAATAAATACCTTTATTATTAAAATATATTTATTTACTAGGTTAAACTAGTAATAAAGGCCTATAAAAAAAAATAAGCCCTAAGGTCCGCGTAATAAAGATTTTAGCTTTAGTTATTTAAAAGCTTGTTTAGTCCTTCCGGCTTGCTGTTAAACAGCCCCTGGCCTATTTTAATAATAGCTGGAATAGCTACTAATCTATAAATATCTTTTTTTTAAAAAATAAACCTGTCACGCCTTTTTTTTTAAAAAATACTAGTTATAAAAAAAAAATACCTAAAAAGGCCCCTGCTCCTGCTCCTAATATTAAATAGTGATTTTTTATTATAGCCTTTACCATGTAGTTAGTTATTATTTTTTTTTTTTTTAAAAAAAATAAAAGATTTTTTTTTTTTTTAATACTTTAACTTTAATATAAATATAGTTTTTTATTTTAAATTATAATTTAAAATAAGTTTTAATATTAAGCCGGCGGTGGTTTAGCTATAATTTATTAAATCTTAAAACCCTGTAAAAAAATAAAAAAGGTAACTACTTTACTTATAGTTTTAGGTATAATTTTAAAACCTTATAAAATAAAAAATCTTGCACTTTTTTTTAAAGCCATAGGTAACTAGTAATAATTAAGTGGTGGTTTAATAAT